>NC_064811.1:26527390-26554890 GCF_023721935.1 Panthera uncia | reverse complement strand
GAGAGATATATATGAAATAAAATGAATGTGACATGCATTCACATATGTAGATACAAATACCTATGAAAAGAGCTAGAAGTATGTTTCTAATGATTTTTTGAGGTCATAGAATTCAGTGTTTTTATTAATTATCTTTTCTTTATTTTTTATTTTCTCTAATGTTGTTACTTTCATAATGAAAACTAGAACTTACAACTTAAAACAGGTGTTACTGAGTAAGAAAGAAGATAATGCCATAATGATAATGTTCTGGTTTGGGATTTCTTTTTTCAGCCTAGTTTTGCCTCAGAAAGCTTTCAAATTATGAACAACTTCTTTACCTTCCATGATATAAAATGAGGTAAAGTACTAGGAGGTTGAAGAGTGTATTTCCTCTTCAAAAAGGAAATATGGGCTGTCCAATCTAGATGGTCCTGGAAACAAGACTGTATGCTATTTTGGAGTCATTTTAGGATTTTGCTGTTTTTTACAGCCTAGAAATTTCCTTGTCCTATATTTTCTAAATGGCTATGCTAAAGGTTACAGGAATTTTAACTGGATAGACATATGTTACCCATCTTAGTTATTGTTTGGAAAATGATATTTTTCAAAGCAAAGAGTTCTGAAAATAAGAAGGCAGGGTTATGTCTCCACTTTGGAGATTAAAGAATTCATGCCTTTAACTACTCAGCTGTTTTAGATATTTATGAAAATTCACTCTCTTTGTAGCTTCAATTGTTAACAAAATTAACAAGACAAATACATTTTGTGCTTCACCAGTCTTTCTAAATTATCTGTTCAGATTAACAATGAGAATTGAGTAAAAGGGTGAATGACTGCAAGCTAAAAATAAAATTTAAAACAGCCAAAAAACTTGGGTTTCTGTAGTAAGAAGCCACACATTTTTGTATACCTATTAACCCTTTTATACAAATAGTTCTACAATAAATTAATTTTCTTCAAAATAGTTTGGTATCGATATGACAAATGACATCTGCTTTATTTTTTGGCCAAAATATGTATGGATACTTTGAGAATGAAACCAATTCCTAGAAGTATCAGTGCTTGTCTTGCTAATATAGTCAAAGACATACTATATTTTGTATATTAATTATATTTGTCTTAGGGATCTTCATAGTAATATGAAGCAACTTCATTATTTTTGGAAAATAAATTGAAGCAGAATTTCAAAGAATTTAAATCCAAAGTTATGATAAAGATAAAATGGATTCATTATCAATAACATACCTGAGGCTGAAAGAGCCATGCAACATACATAAAGTTGCCAGATTTCACAAATCAAAATACAGGACACTCAGTTAAATCTGAATTTCAGATAAAGAGTGAATACTTCTGTGATTCAAATGGGACATACTTATACAAAGCAAATATTCATCGTTTACCTGAAATTCAAATATTTACATGAACTGAATATTATCTGAAAAACCCTGAGTATCCAAGGATTCTTCAGTCCCTACTGTCAGTCTACAGAACTCTATATTCTTGGCTATATTTTGGGGTTAGTTCTAGAAAATTGTTATACTTAAAATTTAGAGCAACTCAACTCTGTTCATTAACACACATATGAAAGGAATCATCACTAAGCTGTACCAGGCTTATTTTAATTTACTTTAAAAAACAAGTTGTTTTATGCATTCCTCTCCTTTTCAAAAATTTATTGTTGTTCCTGATCACGAAATAAACTTCTAATCACAATAGCACAGATTTTATTCACTAGGGTTTAACACCAAAAGGGATAAAATGTGTTGATAACAATGATTTATTTCTTTTAATGAAACAAGCAAAATCGTGTATCTATTATTGCACCCTGCATTAAAAAAATAAAACTTCTCATGTTCCAGGATGTAGGTTATGTCAAAAACAAAAATGTTTTCAAGCGGTTATGTATTCATTTGCCAATATATGAATAGAACATTTTATAGAGTCCATGAATTCTTTATATTCTACCCCAATGTTCCGTTGTTAAGAAGACATTGCTTCATCCTTGAGTGTAAAGATTTAATTTGATAACTCGGATGTTTTATCTTCTGATATTTACAAACTTCACAAGACTATAGTTTTTTTATTGTTTTTCTTTAGGTTATTTTAGTGGGGTATAAATCTGTAACTATGCTTTTGAAAAGAAAAAGTGATTCACTTTGTTTTACTCACTTATATTCAATTTTATGAGAAATAATATTTCACATAAAGTAAATTCAAGGTATTCAAATAAGAATATAGACCTTTAATGTTATCTTTTTATAAGCAGATATGTGATATTGTCAGGAATATGGGTGCTAGAATTGATGGCCTGGGTTCAGATGCATAAATTGGGGGAAACTATGCAAATTTTCTATGCCACATTTTCTTCATCTGTATGAGAATAACAATATTTTCACGTAAGAGAATGGAGATGAGATTTAAGCGAATTAATTCTTGGAAAATGCTTAAAACTGTAAATAGCACTTAAAAGTTCCTACCCTAGTTAAATCACTAGTTTTAGGTCATTACCATATTTTCAATCATTTATACTTGTGATGAACTGCTGTAAACACATTAATTATTTGACATATACATAGATTAGACATGATTATATCAAACATGTAAAACAGAACTACCATACGTTTTGATTTTGAAACTCAGTAGCATGCAGATATCCAATCATGTATACAAAATATTTTAAAGGGTTGTCAATGTGTAGGAGCTTCAAGTTACAACTGTTATGGACTGCTAGCATTTTGTGGAACATAGTCAATTCTTGTTTAACAGGGTCTACTACCTTCCTTTGAACTTAAACATTAAACAGAAATGATGTCAGCACTCTAGATTCAAGAAATGTAATTGTTCTGGACTAAATCCAAATTTAGGTAGTAAAAGGATCTTAGATGTTTTTGGGTAATGATCCCACGATAAAACTTCACATCATAACATAAAAAGATGTTATATAGTTAACTTTTTATAGGATCATAAAAGTCCCATATTTCTTAAACCACATCAAAATTATATCAGCACTGGTTTCAAATTACCTGACATCTAATCACTATGCTGGAATGATTTTTTTTTTTATTTTTTTTAACGTTTATTTATTATTGAGACAGAGAGAGACAGAGCATGAACAGGGGAGGGATAGAGAGAGGGAGACACAGAATCTGAAACAGGCTCCAGGCTCTGAGTGGTCAGCACAGAGCCCGACGCAGGGCTCGAACTCACGGACCGCGAGATCATGACCTGAGCCAAAGTTGGCCGCTTAACCAACGGAGCCACCCAGGGGCCCCTGGAATGATTTTAAAATTCTTGATGTTTTTAAGCTTACTCACTTTGGGGTGTGTGTGTGTGCATGTGTGTGTGTGTGTGTATGTGTGTGTGTGTGTCAGTCTCATAAATGGGAGAATATGAGCAAAACATTGATATATATATGTATATATATATATAAACATATGTACATATTAAACATTTCTTCTATGTAATTTTAGCTTATTATTGTTGCTGTTGTCACTGTTATTTTGATTTGCTATCAGGAGATTGTAGGGTGGATATATTTGATGCCCAATGAAACTTCTCAGGCATCCAATATACAAGGACATTACTAGAATCTGATATTTCTACAAATAACTGCATAGCCACTGCCTGGCAGTAGAAAAAAATACATAAAAGGGGATCCATTATGCTATTGACAGTTACTTCTCTTGTCCCAGACCAAACATCATTAGGAACTTCAGAAGCTATTGCAAGTCATGTGAAGTATGAACCAAGCATGAACCCTTCACTAAAGGACTCAAAATACTCCATCTCTCCTCATAATCAGCCTTACTGAACCACAATCAGAAGTTCCGGTCTCTAAGATAATCCTGCTCTATCCATACTTTCTAAATCCCCTTGTTTGACTCAGTCCTTCCCTTCACCTTTCCTGAATATCATAAAAACATTTTATTTTACTTTCTTTAAAAAAAATTAAGTGTTTTCTTTATTCTTGAGAGAGAGATCATGAGCAGGGGAGGGACAAAGCTAGAGAGGGAGGGACACAGAATCCAAAGCAGGCTCTAGGCTCTGAGCTGTCAGCAGACAGTCTGACATGGGGCTGGAACTCATAAGCCATGAGGTCGTGACCTAAGGTTGGCTGCTCAACCTTCTAAGCCACCCCATTTTAGGCGTGGCTTAATTTTTTAAGCCTTTTAAAATAGGTGTCCCTATTTTACTAACACTCCAGATCTGTGATTGGCAAAATTCCTTATATACTTAACCCCTTTAAAAATGTTTCTTTTTAAAACAAAATGTTTATTTATTTATTTTGAGAGACAGAGAGCATGCGTGTAAGTGAGGGAGGGGCAGAAAGAGAAGCAGAGAGAGAATCCCAAGCAGGCTCTGTGCTGTCAGCACAGAACCTGATGCAGGGCTTGATCTCATGAACCCCGAGGTCATGATCTGAGCCAAAATCAAGAGTCAGATGCTCAATCAACTGAGCCACCCAGGCACCCTTAAACGAATCTTTTTTTCTCTTCTTGACAGTAATTGATCTTTGGAGTATACCACCTCCCCCTAGTTTTGTCAAGTGGAGGCTATTCTCTATATTGTCATTATTATTACCTTTATGGTCTCACATTCCATGTGTAAACGTCCATTGCCTCTTCCAATCTATAGTTCCTTCTTCAAAAACTCCAGATTTATATACTATGTAAATTTTGATTTAATCCAGAGCAAATACATTTCTTGAATCTAGAAAGCTAATATCATGTCTGTTTAATGGTTAAGTTCAAAGAAATGTAGTAAACAATGTTAAAGAAAAATTGACTATGTTCCAGTAGATGCTAGCACTCCATAACAGTTTTAACATTGAGCTCATACTCTTTGACAACTCTTTAAAACCTTTTGTATAGGTGATTGGATATCTACATACAATTGAGTGTATCTTATGAGACATAGTACCACCCATGTATTCTGTCATTGCTATTACCTTCAGGTTTTCTACTTATTTTTCTGCAGTTGATGTCAATTACGGAGCCCTGTTTTCCTCTTCATCTCCACTCCTGTAATTCTTGTAAATCTATCTTCCATGGACATGACAGTAGTATGCTTTTTTTAATGTTTATTTATTTATTTTGAGAAAGAGAGAGAGAAAGAGCACGAACAAGGGAGGGGCAGAAAAAGAGGGAGAGAGAGAATCCCAAGCCGTTTCTGTGTTGTCAGCACAGAGACAGATGCAGGGCCTGATCTCACAAACCATAAGATCATGACCTGAGCTTAAATCAAGAGTCAGTTGCTTAGCTGACTGGCACCCCGCCTCAGGAGTCATTTTGAAAATGAATCCCATCAGATGGGATCCCCCTCATTATGTCATCACCAGCTGAACCCTTGTAGTTACATGTGGCCCCATATTCTTTAAATTTACAGTGTAAAATTGTACTATGTTATCAGTTGTCAAAGGCTATTTCTTTTATACTTGCTCTGGAACTCTTCCCTTTTTTTTTACTCATAAACACTGTTCCAACAGTTACTGGAAGCACTCAAACATATATGTTTGATTGCATACCTCTCCTGACTCATTTCTCCTCTTCCATTTACTGAGAAAGCATTTCACATGAAAAAGTGCTGAGATTGTCTTTCCTTCCAATGACATTTAAAATGACCTAATCCAGTTTCCACCATTCTTTCTAGAGTTCTTGCCAAGGTTGGATACAATTTTCATTGCCCAAATCAAGGTGGTTGCCTCCTTTTCATTTTAAGCTACTGCTTAAGACTGTTTAGTACAATCGATTTCCTTGAAACAATTCTTGATGTTCTTCAATGGATGCTACTTCTCCATATCCTGTAATTCTCAAAATGCTTTAAAAAATCTTTAAAAATAGTTTTTAAATAGACTGAATATAACAGGAAACATCCCTGGATCCATTTTTGTTTACCTTGCTTTTCTTTTTCTATCTACATTCTTTCCCTACATCATTTCATCTACATTTAACTTCAACCCATGTATTGTGACTTTCAAATATATATCTTTACTTCTAATGTCCCTGGATATGCAAAACTTACTGCATAATTATTATAGTTGGATGTCTAGGTAATCACAAAATAAATGGCAACAATTCTTGAATTCATCCACCAAAGTTAATCCTTTATCCATTTTTTGCCGTTTCATCTATGTGTCCTAGCTAAATTCTATGATTTCTCTTCATCTTTAATGCTATCGCCCTAATGCAAAGGACTTTGTCTTGCAGAAGACCATAATTAATGTCAGAAACAGTATATGGTACATGATACTTATTACGTAAATATTTCAAGTAAGAAGAGAGAAGTTCCACAGGTGTCTTTAGAGCTGTTCTTTTCTTAGAAATAAGAAAAATTAAGGAATTGAAACTTTTCAATCTTTTGTTGATATGTATAAAATTGCAAGAAATAAGCATGGGTGAATTTTTAGAAGTGTTTTTTGGTAATAATAGGTCAAAAAGTATACTGCCCAAGGTTTTGTAAAACAATCCAGTTTTGAAGTAAGAAATCCAGGTTTTTCTATCACTTCTGCAAATTTCAGTGTGTTGTTTTTCTCATTATGACTATCATAATTCCCAATATCACATCCTTATGTAATAATGATCCAAACAAGAAGGAAAAAGTGATGCAATACTCTTTGTTCTTGCACTACTCTAATTAGAAGAGCCCATTGATCTGTGATATCTGAATGATTACTCCTTGACATAAGTACCTTTGACCCAGGGATGCTTACCAACCTCTTCCTACTTACCTCCCCTCAGTTCTCTCCATCCTTAACTGATATGTTAAACACCCCATGTGTATTACTTGATTAATGAGTCTCATGACATACTGTGACAAATTTAAGAAAACAACTTTTGGGCAGGGATTCCTATGACTGTCAGTTAGATTTCATACACAACCAATTGGTTGACCTTATATGGTATGTAGCATCTCTCTAACAAATAAATCCTTTTACTTCTGTAATTCTGCTGCTGCTCCAATTAACTTGTAAGCACCAACATTTACCTGGTGAAGCCCTCTTCCCTAATGGTGTGAGCACTAGTAAACTACCATCTCTTATATTTGGTGTTGGTCATGGTATTAGTATAGCCATCTTTCCATGGGTAGGAAACAGTGGAGCTGAAGATTGGTCCCTCTAGGGTCGATAGAAACAAATGTTCCCATTTTTTTTTCACCCTATAATCAAGAAGAACAATTCTACTTCGAAGGTCCTCACTAGCTTCTACTTATTTTTCATTGGTTATATCAAATCTTCACTCTTTGCCAATAACTGGTGAAGGGAAACAAATTGCCAGGACTAGCTTAGTTTGGCCATGATTAATCATTTAGGGATGATCAACTGGAAGGAAAGGGAAAAAAAAAATTCTGCTGACTAAGTAACCAGCAATGTTTGATACA
The DNA here is from genome assembly GCF_023721935.1 of Panthera uncia. Lineage (NCBI taxonomy): Eukaryota > Metazoa > Chordata > Mammalia > Carnivora > Felidae > Panthera > Panthera uncia. Next base: position 26,547,531 of record NC_064811.1, on the reverse strand, counting down.
ATCGCCATCGAATGAGGATTGCCAAAATAAGCAAATAAAAATACAGGATGACCAGTTAAATTTGAATTTCAGATCAGCACCAAATAATTTTTTAATAAAAGATGTAAATAGAATTATCTAGGACAATTATGTAAACATATAATTGTACAAAAATTTATTCATTGTTGATCTGAAATCCAAATTTAACTGGATTTCCTGTATTTTTTTCCCGACAATCCTACATTTAACCAAACTGGGAAGAAGCAAATATTTTTTTTTTATTCTTGAATCTCAAATGATCTTTCAAATCCCTTTCATTCCATAAAACATTTGTCACCCAGATAAGGCAAAGGATAATATTGACACTAAATCTAGGGCTTCTTCTTCTCCCCCCTTTTCAAGCATTTCCTCTGTTTCTGTTATTTTGTATGCAGGGTTTTTTTTCCTATAAAAAGCAGTGTGGTGTTGAGAAAAGAGTTTAGGAACTAATTTCAGAGCTAGAACTAATTTCAAACTCGGTTGAACTGTTATCTGTGTAACCAGGGCTATGCTACTGCTTAAAATGCATTTGAGTTGATATGAGATTAAAGTAGTTTAAGATAATTTTAGAAGATATAGGAATATATTATATCATTATTATGTAATAAATAAGTACCAAGGAACCTTTCATTCTGAAGCTTGATAATCTGAGTTCATTTTGCCACGGTATAAGTGTTCTCCTCTATTCACAAGAAGTATGTAGAAGCTTCGTGGAAAAACAATATTTTTTTAAATTTTTAATGTTTATTTATTTTTGAGAGAGAGACAAAGTATGAGCAGGGGAGGGGCAGAGACAGAGACACAGAATCTGTGTCTGAAGACACAGACACACAGAATCTGAAGCAGGTTTCAGGCTCCGAGCTGTCAGCACAGAGCCCAACGCGGGGCTTGAACTCACGAACTGAGAGATCATGACCTGAGCCAAAGTTGGATGCTTAACCAACTGAGCCACCCAGGCATCCCAAATGATATCATTAATATTGTCACTGAGGAAGTTTCAGACCTCATGGTAGTTTCCACGTGGCCACATTGCCCTCCATTTCATCAGCTCTTGAAACACACAAATTTCAGAGAGTTCTGTGCTCTGCTTCTGCACTGATATTCTACCACCTGGTTTCCAGGAAATGATACAACCATTTAATCGTTACAAGGAGAATCATGTGACCAAATTCATATTGCTGTAGAATTTCTAACAAAAACAAAAGGACACCAAAATTTTCAGATGTTTCTAACTCCATGCTGTAATATTTTGTAACAAGGCAAGCTTCACAAGGCTGATTGGCACTCCAGCTAATATTAGTAAATCTATGCTTTTAGAATATGAAATCTAAATTTATCCCCAACACAAACACAAATGAATATTCTTTTATATCAAGGAACTCTTACAGATGACTGCCAAAGGCAGTAATATTTTGCTAAGTTTATGTTACCACAGCAGTGCAGTGGAAAAGTGAGATCATCTTCTACAATTCACCCCATCTCTGGGGATAGACTACTTTAAACTTTATAATTTTTAAAGAAAAAAAAGTGAAGAGAGAGGGGGAAAGGAGGGAGATCTTCCTTCTTGAATCATGAGAAAATTTTATCTAAGAGTTGGGTGATTTAGTTTCAAAAATAACATTTTGAAGAAGCAATAAACATTTAAGACAAAGGAAATATAGCTCAGTTTTCATCTAGTCATCTAGAAAACATTAGTTGACATTTGTAGTTCTATATTCCTTGAGACTTTCTGATTTCTGTTTGTTTTTTTTTTTTTTTAATTATGTGGTTAAAGACTCTCCTAAACTTTCACATACTTTTATCTTACACACACAGCTAAGGGCTAGTCTATATTAGCCATTAAAAGAGTATAACGGGCCAAGCACAGAGGATTTTAGGACAGGGATACTACTTGGTATGATACTACAATGGTGGATACATGTCATTGTAAGTTTGTCAAAACCTACAGGATATACAGCACCAAGGGTGAACTTTGGGTGCTAACGATGTGTCAGTATAGGTTCACAGACTATAGAAAATGTACCAGTCTGATGAAGGAGGTTGATAAGTGAGGGGGTTATGCATGTGTGGGGCAGGGGGCATATGAGAATCTCTGTACCTCCTGTTCATTTTTTGCTGTGAACCGAAAACATCTCTAAAAGACAAAGGCTATTAAAAAATGATGAGTGGATAATACAGCAATTTTTTGTCTTAAGTCACTTGCCTCAATTATAACTATAGATATAACTTTTGCATATTTGATAGATATGACTCTTATAATCCAAACTGTTATATTGATATTAAAAATGTAGCAATCTTAATTTTTTCTCAAACATTTGCGTTGAATATATTTGTAGATTGACTCATAGACATCACAAAATAAAGCGCATACTTCATCTTTGAAGCAAAAGATCTTTTAAAAAATTTCTTAAGGGGCGCCTGGGTGGCTTGGTCGGTTAAGCGTCCGACTTCGACTCAGGTCATGATCTCATGGTCCGTGAGTTCGAGCCCCGTGTCGGGCTCTGTGCTGACAGCTCAGAGCCTGGAGCCTGTTTCAGATTCTGTGTCTCCCTCTCTTTCTGCTCCTCCCCTGTTCATGCTCTGTCTCTCTCTGTCTCAAAGATAAATAAACGTTAAAAAAAAAAATTAAAAAAAAAATAAAAAAAATAAAAAAAAATTCTTAAAATGTTATTTTAGAGAGAGAAGGGGCCACAAGTGGGAGAGAGGGGCAGGAGGAGAGAGAGAGAGAGAGAGAGAGAGAGAGAGAGATTAATCAGGTTCCATGCTCAGTGCAAGTCCAATACAGAGCTCAATCCTACAACCCTAGGATCTCAACCTGAGCCAAAATTAAGAGCTGGATGCTCAACTGACTGAGCCAACCAGGTGCACCTGAAACAAAAGATCTTTTGAAAATAAATTAGCAGTAGTGGGTAGGACAGCACTCAACCTTTATAGAATATCAATTATAAAATAAAATGAGTTCATTTTTAGAAGACATAAAAATATCATTTGTATTTTGCTTCTAAAATATTATTTCCAAGAAAAATTTTTTAAAATTGAAATTTCAATTAGGGTAAATTCTCATAAGGCATACTTTTCCATGAATATAAACACCATGTAAATATAATGCTAGTCTGCCATTATGTTTCTATTCAAAACCAATAAAATGAGTTGGGGGTCACTCCCTTTCAAAAAAGAATGAAAATCCAAAACACTAATTTACTTTCTTATTTATTCTTCTAATTCAAGATTAGTAAAAATGACCCTCTGCCTTCATTAAAATTGGCTTATTTAAATAAGTATTGCAATTAAATTCTAACCAGTGAATGTCAATTACTTGCAGATTAGGAATGAATTTATTTAGATCACTAAGGAAATTGATCTTGTATGTCTTCTCAAACATGATAAGATTTTCAACATTTATTTCATTTAGATCAGATGAAGGTATGACCAAGAACATTCCCTTTACTAATTTTCTTTCTTAGCCTTGAAAATCATGTTATATTTGTGGGCCAGGTGTTTTAATATATTTTCATATATATGTACTCTTTAGTAGTCTAAGCATAAATTAAAACATAATCACATTTCTTGACACTTCTTTACAATAACTTCCTGATAATGCTTTATCTTTAGAGAGTACAATGATATTAAGAGTTGGTTCATTTATGGTTTAATAGAATTTTTTTGAAAATAGCTTTAAAATTATTTTAATGAGTTGATACTTTCATGAGGTAGTTACAAATAGAATATTTCCTTAACGCAAACAAAAAAAAAGTTCAAAATACGATTTTTTAAAGCTAACTATTTCCAGAAAAAAATGCCTTAGTACGTGTTATGAAAATTGTATTAGTGAACAAAACACATTTTTTCCTGCTGTTATAAATTGCTCACTTTATAAAAGATTGATATTTAGGGAGTTTTAGAAGAGTAAAAGAAACAGGAGAAAATCACAAAGAGTGGGATGGAAAATGAGATTCAAAAAAACACTAAAAAAATAAACTAGCTCACTTGAGGAATGGTACTTCAATTGAGAAAATATTTTCCATGATAATTTGGTCGTTTTAAATTCTGTATGCCAGTATCTACTAGCTATAATGTTTTCAGTGGTCTCTGTGGATATGATTTGTTATATAAGGTGTGTTTCCTGCAAGTAACTAAAAATCTAAAGGCAAAATAGCTAAATAATAAAGGGGTTTATTATCTCACATAATAAGTTGTGCTGGCAAAATCACATCCCAATCACATTACTAAGAATCCATGTTCTTTCCATCTTTCAATTCTCTCAACCTTAGCAGGTTTGTTAGTTGACCTGTTGGTCCCTCAATTTCTACAGCAGCTGTAAGTACCATGACCATGTGCCCTATTTGCTTGCATGCAACAAACAAACAAAACACTCTTTTTGTTTATTGTTCTTAAAAGGAAAAATATATCTCCTACTTTTCCAGAACGTTTCTCCACAGCCTCACTGATAGAAATTGTGTTTGCATGAGTTAACTGATGTAATCATTGAAAAGGGAGATTAGCATTATCATCATTGCTTTAGATTAGTTAGGATTCACTTCAAGGTTAAGGCTTGGGATGACATTTTTGTGAGATATACAAAAAATCGTGGACACATAAAACAAATCAGAGGGCAATTACTAAGGGAGAGAGAGAAAATGCCATTGGATAATCAACACAAGAGTCTACTGCTGTGCAAGTGTAATCATGCCATTAATCAAAAGCACTAAGAAAGGAAAGAGTTAAGATGGCAGAGAAATAGGGGGACCCTGGGCTTTTCTTGTCCCACAAACACAGCTGTATTGAGGTCAGATTACTTGGAACACCCAGGAACTCTATCTGTGGAGTGGCAGAAGAATCTCCACATTTGGAAGGAGAAGCTTGGCAGGTGTGAGTTGCATGAATGTGAACTTGGAGAGAGAAAATGGTGGTGCCTTGGAGAGGAGGCGACTCTTTCTGTGAAGAGACAAAACAGAAAGACAGGGGTTGAGATTGTGTGGCACTGAGTTAGCACAAAAAGGAAAAACTTCTTTGGACCATGGGCTGGGAAGTGAGAAGTGCTGAGGGTCCCAGTTCTTTTTTTTTGCAAACAGCTTTCAGAGCTTAAACTCTAAGGTTTTGGAAGTGTGCAACTTTCTCCAGAGTGGAGCTAGGGCATGTGTTCCTAGTGGGGAAGGAACTGGCCCTGTGTGCATTGTGTGGTATAACGATCTCTGGGGCACACTGGGAGAGAACAGTCCCCTTCCTAGAGTACTTTTCCAAGAGGGTTTATTATCCCCCAACGACAAAAGATGCTGCAAGTGCCAGCCAAAGTCCTTTCATCAGCAGAGTGGAGAAGCTCTACTCTGGAGGAAGGGAGCAGACCCGTGCAGTGCTGCGTCCTTTTAGATTTTGGCTTTTGATCCCAGCCATGTGCCATAGAAAAAAACATAGGAATGTTGTGGCATAGAGCAGGTGACTGGCCTTGCTATTCTGTGAGGGCTGCCTGAAGAGCAGGGCTTGAGATCTGCTGTCCAGGGAGGAGAGATTGGGGTGGCACCACTTCCTCCCCAACACCAGGACAGTGGGGCTTCAGAGAGCAACACGGTGACTCCCAGTGGAGGCGGGACATGCTTACAACCTCACCCCCCCCATGCCTGGCAACTGCTTATTTACTGGGGCAAGACTGACTCTAACGCAACACAGCCAGCCTGTCCTCCAGACCAGCACAGCCAGCAACCCCATGCACCAACAGACAACTCTTTTATTTTTTTCTTCCTTCTTTTGGAATCAGGCTCATAGTTTGTTGTTTGCTCTTTATCATTCCTTTCTTTATTTTTTTATCAGGCTTTTAAATTCTTTTTTTCTGCTTTTTTTTTTTTTCTTTTTTTCCCCCTCTCTTTTTCTTTGGACTCAGCCTTATAGTTTTTTGATTCTGCTTCATTCCCTTTGTTCCCATTCTTTCTCTTTTTGGGAGATTAGGCTTTCCCCCACCCTTTTTTCCAGGGTTACTTAAACATATCGAAGCACACTTAGTTAAATGTCCAAACACTATACCACTGCAAGCACTGACCAATGGGAACGAGCAGCCAAAATGAAACAGCAGAGTGCACACAGAAATTCTTCCCTGTAGTGCCAGGCCCTGAACCATGTGTGACCCCTGTTTCATATAACAGTACTCTCAGGTACAGGAAACATAAGATTTTAAAACACACAAAAGACAGAAACTTAGCCAAAATAACAAGACAGAGGAAATCTCCCCAAAAGAAAGGTCAAGAAGATATCACAGCCAGGGGCTTACTCAAAACAGATGTAAGTAATATATCTGAAGAAGAATTTAGAACAAAAATCATAAGACTACTAACCGGGCTTGGAAAAAGCATAGAAGACACAAAAGAAACACTTGCTGCAGAGATCAAGGACCTAAGGACTAGTCAGGATGAAATGAAAATGATATAACAGAGGTGCGAACCAAACTGAATACAGTGACAAAGAGGGTTGAGAAAACAGAGAAGAGAAGAAGATAAGATAAAATTAAAGAAAATAGAAGATGGAAGAAATAGAAGATTGGGGCACCTGGGTGGCTCAGTGGGTTGAGCGTTCTACTTGGGCTTAGGTCATGATCTCATGGTCTGTGAGTTCGAGCCCTGCATCAGGCTCTGTGCTGACAGCTCAGAGCCTGGATGCAGTCTGCTTCAGATTCTGTGTCTCCCTCTCCGTCTGCCCCTCCCCCACTCACACTCTGTCTCTGTCTCTGTCTCTCTCTCAAAAATGAATAAACTTAAAAAAAAATTTTTAAAAAGAAATATATGATAAAATTAAGAAATAGAAGAAGATAAAAGGTGAGATAAAAGATAAGAAGATAAAATTAAGAAAAATAATGAAAATGAGGGGCACCTGGGTAGCTCAGTTGGTTGGGTAGCCAACTCCAGCTCATGTCATGATCTCATGGTCTGTAAGTCAGTGAGTTTGAGCCCTGCATTGGGCTCTGTGCTGACAGCTTGGAGCCTGGAGCCTGCTTTGAGTTCTGTGTCTCCTCTCTCTGCACCTCCCCCACTCACATTCTGTCTCAGTCTCTGTCTCTCTCTCAAAAATAAACAAACACTAAAAAAATTTTTAAAAGAAAAATAATTAAAATGAAAATGAAAAAGAGGAAATGAAAATTACTAGATCACAAGGGAGACTTAGAGAACTAAGTGATTCAAAACAAAACAATTTCTGTATCATAGGGGTTCTAGAAGAAGAGGAGACGGGACAAGGGACAGGTTTATTTGAACAAATTATAGCTGAAAATTTCCCTAATCTGGAGAAGAAAATGGGCATATGATTCAAAGAGGCACAGAGAACTCCTTTCAAAATCTGCGAAAACGGGTCAACACCAGGATATACCACAGTGAAACTTGGAAAATACAAAGATAAAGAAAGAATTCTGAAAGCAGCTGGGTATAAAAGGTCCTTAACTTACAAGGGTAGACACATAAGGGCAGTAGCAGACCTGTACACTGAAACTTGGCAGGCCAGAAGGGAGTGGCAGGAAACATTCAATGTGCTGAATGGGGAAAATACGCAGCCAAGAATTATCTCTCCAGTAAGGCTGTCATTAAGAATAAGAGAGATAAAAAGTATCCCAGACAAACAAAAACTAAAGGAGTTTGTGACCACTAAACCAGCTCTGCAAGAAATTTTAAGGGGGCTCTCTGACTGGAGGGAAAACAAAAACAAACAAACAAAACAAACAAAAAATAAATAAATAAATAAATAAATAAATAAACAAACAAAGCAACAAAGACTACAAAGGACCAAAGAATATCATCAGAAACACCAACTCTACAGGTTAGACAATGGCACTAAATTCATATCTATTAATAATCACACTGAACATAATTGACCAAATGCTCTAATCAAAAGACACATGGTATCACAATTGAATAAAAATCAAGATCCATATGCTGGCTACAAAAGACTCATTTTAGATCTAAAGTCACCTGGAAATTAAAAGTGAGGGGATGGAGAACCATCTATCATGCTAATGAAGGTCAAAATGAAGCTGAAGTAGCCATACTTACAACAGACAAGCTACATTTTAAAACAAAGACTGTGACAAGAGATGAAAAGGGCATTGTATCATAATTAAGGGGTCTATCCACAAGATCTAACGATTATAAATATTTATGCCCCCAACTTGATGCACTCAGATATATAAAGCAGTTAATAACAAACATAAAGAAACTTGTTGATAATAATACCATAATAGTAGGAGGCTTTAATACCCCACTTAAGGCAATGGACAGATCATCTAAGCAGAAAATCAACAACAACAAAAAAAAATGGCTTTGAATGACATACTGGATAACAGATATATTCATAACATTTAATCCTAAGGCAGCAGAATACACATTCTTCTCGAGTGCACATGGAAAATTCTCCAGAGTAGATCACATATTGGATCACAAATCAGCCCTCAGCAGGTACAAAAATGTTAAGATCCTACCATGCATATTTTCAGATCACAATGTTCTGAAACTTGAAATCAACCACAAGAAAAATTTGGAAAACCCTCAAATACATGGAGGTTAAAAAACATCCTACTAAAGAATGAATGTGTTAACCGTGAAATTAAAGAAGAAATTAAAAAATACATGGAAGCAAGTAAAAATGACAATACAACAGTCCAAACAAACCCTTTGGGATGCAGCAAAGGCGGTCCTAAGAGGAAAGTATTTTGCAATTCAGGCCTATCTTAAGAACCCCAAAAGTTTCCAAATGTGCAACCTAAACATACACCTAAAAGATCTAGAAAAGGAAGAGCAAACTAAAGCCTAAAGCCAGCAGAATAACGGGAATAATAAAGATTAGAGCAAAAATAAATGATATAGAAACAAAGAAACAAACAAAACAGTAGAATAGACAAAATAAACTAAAAGCTGTTTTGTTTAAAGAATAAACAAAATTGATAACCCCTAGCCAGACCCCTGAAAAGAAAAGATAGAGAACCCACATAGATAAAATAATGAACAGAAGAGGAGAGATCACAAAAACCATAAGATAGGAATAAACCTAACCAAAGAGGTAAAAGATCCATACTCTGAAAACTGTCTAAAGCTTATGAAAGAAAATGAAGATGGCACAAAGAAATGGAGAAGCATTTATGCTCATGGATTAGAAGAACACTGTTAAAATGACCATACTACTCAAAGCAATCTACACATTCAGTGCAATCCCTATCCAAATAACACCAGTATTCTTCACAGAGCTAGAACCAACAATCCTAAAATTTGTATGGACCCAGAAAAGACCCAAATAGCCAAGGTAATGTTGAAAAAGAAAACCAAATCTGGGGGTGTCACAATTCAGGACTCAAGCTATATTACAAAGTTGTACTCATCAAGACAGTATGGTACTGGCACAAAAACAGACACATTGATCTGTGGAACAGAGAACCCAGAAATGTACCCACAAATGTATGGCCAACGAATCTTTGACGAAGGAAACAATACCCCATGGAAAAATAGAAAGTGTCTTCAGCAAATGGTGCTGGGTAAACTGACACAACTTGCAGAAGAATAGACCTGGACAACTTTCTTACACCATACACAAAAATAAACTCAAAATAGATGAAAGACCTAAATGTGAGACAAGAAACCATCAAACTCCTAGAGGGGAAAACAGGTAGCAACATTTTTTACCTCGGTCACAGAAACTTCTTATTAGACATATCTCCAGAGACAAGGGAAACAAAAACAAAAATGAGTTATTGGGACCTTATCAAGATAAAAAGCTTCTGCACAGCAAAAGAAACAATCAACAAAACTAAAAGGCAACCGAAGGGATGGGAGAAGATGTCTTCAAATGACATATCTGATAAAGGGTTAGTGTCCAAAATCTATAAAGAAGTTACCAAACTCAACACCCAAAAAACAAATAACCCAGTTAATAAATGGTTAAAAGACATGAATAGACACGTTTCTAGTAACAAACAATAGAAATGACCCCTTAAAGTATAGTCTTTGACACTTTTCTACAGAATACATCCAGATGGCTAACAGACACATGAAAATGTGTTCACCATCATTCATCATCAGGGATATACAAATCAAAACTACAATGACATACCTTCTACCTCACACCTGTCAGAAAGGCTAAAATGAACAATACAGGAAACAACAGATGTTGGTGAGGATATGAAGAAAGGGGAACAGTGATGCACTGTTGGTGGGAATGCAAACTGGTGCAGCCACTCTAGAAAACAGTATGGAGGTTCCTCAAAAAATTAAAAATAGAATTACCCTATACCTCAGCAATTGCATTGCTAGGTTTTTATTCAAAGGATACAAAAATGCAGATTCAAAGGGGCACATGCACTGCACTCTTGTGTAAAGGAAGAAATCTAAGATTGATGATAGTCCAGCAGCAGCTAAATGTCAAACATAGTTCCCAAACATGAAAGCAGGATTTACCTATTTTAACAATTGGTTTGCTCTGTGTGTCTTGAAAGTACATACATTCTATTCATATTTGAGATAGCTGGTACTAAAATAAAAGTTAAAACGGATACTAAAAAAATGTGTTAATAGAAGTAACAACAGCAATCCAGCAGTTTCCAGTAGTAACTGTCAAAATAATAATAATAATAATACTAATAATAATAATAATAAGGGCAAGTCTATCATTACAGGCCAGGGTTTAACACATAGTTTTTTTAGTGTTTTCTAAATGTAAATTTGCAGATCTCACACCGTAGACCTTTCTCAAGATTAAAATTTCATAAGGAAATTATTCTGGTGAAATAATAACTATTATAATAATTAATTGATTGCTTAATATGAGCAAGAGACCCCGTTAAGTATAAATGTATCATTATTTCACTTACTTCTCACAATAATCTTGTAAGATAAGAGGCTTACTTTCCTTATTTTAGAGGATAAAAAAGGTAAAATTTAGAAAGAATGAGTTTTGGCAAAAGCAGAGAGAAGTTGTGGAGCAGGAGTCAGAGCCCAAGTCTGAAGAACCAAAGGCCCTAGATCTCATTATCTTCAGATTTTTGTTTTATAAAAGATAGCATTTCTCATGTTCTCATCAGATACACCCAAGACTTCTTGGTTTCTAGGAAAAAAGACAGATTACCGGCAGGTCTGGCTTCACTTCTACTTATCTCTTTTTCTCCAACAACTGTGACTGATGACCCAAAGCTTGCTGATGCATAATATCCTTTCCAACAAAGTGTTTCTCCCATATTTGGAAGTAATATTTCAAATACAAACACAGATGGTTCAATTTATTAAGTGCTAGCTATTTGGCATGTGTGTAGATTGTAATTTTATCTTTTAAGTAGGTGAATATCAGTACCCTTTTTCGATAGAAAAGTGAAAAAACAAGACTCATTTGTATTCTGCTGCCCAAGATTACATAGCCTCATTCAACATTATTTAAAAATAGTCTTGAAGGTCCATCTAGCTCTGGGCTAGTTTGTGAAATTTCATTTTCTGCACAAGAGGCCTTGTTTCCTGTTCCCTTGGAAGGATGTAGGCAATCAGTCTATAGGCTTTTCCTACCTCTTTCCGCTCAGCCGTGTTTCTTCTCTTTCACTAATAGTCCTCAAATATTTCACACACAGGGGGACCTGGTGCCTCAGTCGGTTAAGCATCTGACTAGGTCATGATCTCACGGTTCGTGAGTTTGAGCCCCACATCTTTCTCCGTGCTGACAGTGTGGAGCCAGCTTGGGATTCTCTCTCTCCTCTCTCTGCCCTGTTGTGTCTCCCTCTCAAAATGAATAAATAAACTTTAAAAAAATTCACACATAGGCAAAATTGAAATATGTAAGATGATTTTCTTCATATAAAAAAACATTTAGTTGGAAAAAGATACATATAGTTGTAGTTGAAGAGTATGTGCACCTAGAAATGCAACCTGGTTCAGGAAAGAAAAGTAATGGTGACTTTCTCTGAGGATTCGTCTCACAACCATCCTGTATTCTTCTTTGGGGATACACAGCAGCAGAAGCACTGTTGTGCTTTACTTTGCTTTTTAAACAATTTCAAATGCATTGAGATTGAAAACAATAAATTTAAACTCACATAATAACAAGTAGGGTTGTTTCATATCATTGAGTTTTAATGGTATTAAAATAACTGTTTAGGTTGACAATGCCCTTGACAAAGTACAAGAGTAATTTTGACATAAGGACACATTGATAATGACTCATTCTATCAGTTAAGTCTGTAATTTCTCTTGATCACCAATGGGCAGTTCATTAAATTAAATGACGCTGTAGAAAAATGAAGCTGTTGATAAGATGAAATGTTCTAAAACAGCATCTTGGTCTAATATTTTCAGTGCAAAGTTCTTATTTTTGTGTATAAATAACCCAAGAACTCCAAGAGGGGGAATATAATCTTTACCTCCATTATTTGGATACTGATTTTATATAAGACTCATTATATAAATCATTGTTTCACTATATGCTAACTTGGATGTAAATTAAAAAAAATAAAAATAAGAATCATGATATAGAGGGTTAAATTAAAAAAAAAGAAAAAAAAAGATTCATTCAGCAACTTAAATTTAATTTTCCATGTGTATATTGAGTGATATTGCTAAATGAATGTTTATTTTCTGTGTAAATTAAATACCTGCCTATCCAAATTAGTTTTTTTTTTTTTTTAATTTTGACCAGGAGTTTAATCCAATGTACCCCTTCCTATTAAACGAAGTGTGAGGGCAACTCACTCTTTTTTTTTTCCCTTGTTTCTTTTTATTTTCATTATATTAGACAACACAAAAATATTTTTCAAAAACTTGTGTCATTTGGTACTTGGAAGTGCTTTCTCTCCACTTCTCGTGGATGTGCTGTAAATGTCTCTTGATGAAATAAATGTTCTCTATTTCTGTGCCATTAAATTTGGTCACCACTAGTCACCATGTGGCTTTTCAGCACCTAAAAGATAGCTAGTACAACTAAGGGAAAAATAGTCACATGTGGCTAGTGGCTACTGTATTAGAAAATGCAGGTATGGAGGCTCCCGGGTGGCTCAGTATGTTAAGCATCCAACTTTAGCTCAGGTCATGATCTCTCAGTCAGTGAGTTCGGGACCACATCCGGGTCTGTGCTGAAGGCTTGGAGCCTGGATCCTGCTTGGGATTCTGTGTTTCCTCTCTCTCTCTGCCCCTCTCCTACATGCACTCTGTCTCTCTCTCAAAAATAAATAAACATTAAAAAAAGAAAGAAAATGCAGATATGGACTACAATAAATATACCTTTGACATATATACATATCCTTTATTTACTTCCTTTATGCCCTGAATTATATGTACATATACTTGTTTGAGTGTGTATATACATACGTGCGTGTGTGTGTGTGTGTGTGTGTAACCTTGTTTTTTGACTGCTTTCTCTCCATCCTTCAGTATGTCCAGCAATGACTCTAAACTCCTGGTACTGAAATTTACATACCATATTATACCAGAGTGGATCTGTATGATTAATAGCATATGGTAGAAGTTATGGTCTATCGTTCTCAGATTGATTTAGACTGTGACTTCCATCTTGAGCTCTTTCTCTCTCCTTCTCTCTCTCTCTCTCTCTGTGTCTCTCTCTCTGTCTCTCTAACCAGTTGTGAGGAACTGAGACATACCAACTATATTAGATATGAGCTTAGAGATGTCCACCTCTGCCCCCGTGTAGTCTGGAGTTGGCTGCGACCAGGCTGACAGCATGATCACAACCTCCTGAGAGACCCAGACCACAAGCCAGAGTCACCCAGCTAAGCAGCTTCCATACTTCCAACTCTCAGAAACTGTGAGACAATAAATGTTTATTGTTTTGGACTGTCAGATTTGGGCACAATTTGTTTGAAGCATAGATAAATACAGCAAGCAACCTGTTAATCTATGCATATTTATTTGGCAACTGTGTTTAATGGATTACTTTTTAATTCTAATATCTTTTATAAGTAATTGCTTTGTATCCTCTAGATAGGCAAATATTTAGTCTTTTAAAAAGGACATCCCCCCACGATACTTATTCTTATTTCGTTTTCTTATTATATGTTTCAAGTAAGAACCAATGAATACAGTTAAATAATAGTGATGACACTAACAATCCTTTACCTATTACAAATTTTATTATAATTCCTCTAATGTGCCATTATTAAATAAAGTACTAACTGTTGGTATGATAAAAGTAGTTTTATTGTGCTAAATCCAATACCCAATGTAATAAATATATCAAAAATGAATTTGTAATGTTATCAAACATTTTGGCATTCATTGAGATAATGGTTATTTTTAATCCTTTCATTTGCTACACTGAAAGAGCTATGAGACATCTTATGTTGTTGGAAAAAAATAAATTAAGTTTGTTTCTTGGCAACACAAATACTTGAGTATTTTCTCTTTAAATCAATGGAAGATTATTTTAATTCAGAAGTTATTATTATCACATAATGAAATGATATCAATATTATTTCTAAATATTGAAATAATATTACTTCTAAGCAATATTACTTCTAAAACATCCTGAACCAGTATAATGCTTAGCAGGTGGTATTTTTTGTTCTTGTTTTTGTCTTTTTGGTCTACACAAATAAATTCCATTCTCCCTATAATTAAAGGCAATGTTTTCTATTCTCTCATGCACATATTCTTGTTAAAGCATCAATCACGGTGTTACACTTATACAACATTTCAATAAATGCTTGGACCAGGGAACAGGTTATTGAGGAGCTGGACTGCTACTCAAGGAGCTGGTTTTTAGGTCCTTCAACTTCACAGTATAATGGAGAGTATTTTCCATATTGACCATTTAGTTCCATTGTAGATTTTAGACTGCATCATCGGGCAATCATGGATTCAGAATCATAAGTCAACATTTCAAAACTTTCTTAAAATTTGTTCCTTGGGAAATAAGTTTGTTTGTTTATGTGTTTCTATTTGAATACAGTAGGCACACAATGTTAAATTAGTTCCAAGTACACAACAGAGTGATCCAAAACTTCAATGTCACGTTAAGTAGTATTTCTTTTTTTTCTAATTTTTTTTAACGTTTATTTATTTTTTGAGAGAGAGAGAGACAGAGACAGAGACAGAGTGTGAGCGGGGGAGGGGCAGAGAAAGAGGGAGACACAGAATCTGAAGCCCGCTCCAGGCTCAGAGCTGTCAGCACAGAGCCCGATGAGGGGCTCAAATTCCCTGAAATGCTAGATCATGACCTGAGCTGAAGTCAGATGCTTAACTGACTGAGTCACCCAGCCTTTAACTAACTTAAAGCCTCTACATTAAGTAGTATTTCTAAGCAGTTTCACAGGTAAGTTTAAGACAGAGGCCAACAAAAGAGTAAAAAGATTGCCATTTTACTATCACAGAAAAGAAAAAACAAGTTCCTATAAACTAATAAATGAATGTCTTTCTCCAAAGCATACTGTATTGAATTAATAATAATAAACGTAGTGGTTCTATAAAATGGGGTAAGAATTAAACCTGCTCATTAACTCATGCATTTTAGGAAAAGGAGTTTTCCATCTCCCCTGGTCATTAATTTCCTCATCATGTATTCTTTCTATACTTTCAGCAGAGACTCCCTTGTGTTCAGCCTTTGGCAGTGGCTGGAGAGCTTGTGTTCATAGGCCATGGATTGTGCTTCTTCCTGCATTTCCACTTTGTTACATGAGCCATGTGAAACAAATATGCAGGTATTGGAGATTAGAAACTATGGTTGCCCAAATCATGCCTATCTACACCATCGACAGAGTTCATTGTGTAGGTGGTGACCGCCATTGAAACAGACATATAATAAAACATATCTCTTGTCAACCAACTTGAAATTAGCAGAGTCAGCCATTTTGAATGAATAGTTTCCTGAGAAGTATGATAGCCATGCAGAGTAAGGACCTGATGCATATAACTCAGGTTGTAAGAGTTTTCCTCAAATATTAGTAAATTGATACTCATTTCTTGACAATTACTAAGTGTTAATGCCATTTCTTTTTTTTTTTATATATGAAATTTATTGTCAAATTGGTTTCCAAACATCACCCAGTGCTCATCCCAACGGATGCCCTTCTCAATGCCCATCAACCGCTCTCCCCTCCCTCCCACCCCCCATCAACCCTCAGTTTGTTCTCAGTTTTTTAAGAGTCTCTAATGGTTTGGCTCCCTCCCTAACTTTTTTTTTTCTCTTTCCCCTCCCCCATGGTTTTCTGTTAAGTTTCTCAGGACCCACATAAGTAATATTTTGACATTATATTCTATTTAGGATAGAATCCCTTCACAAATAGAGACATTATTAAACTTCCAGGTAGGGAGTGAACTCTAAATATAGTTACTGGCTCCTGGTGAGTTCCAAGCTTATATTTTTGATGTTATAGTCAGCTCAAAATATCACATTCTGTGACGTTCCAGACAATTCAGAAGGCAGTTATATTCATGCTTCTCGGGGTGCCTGGGTGGCTCAGTTGGTTGAGTGTCTGACTTCTGCTCAGGTCATGATCTCGCGCTTCATGAGTTCGAGCCCCGCGTCGGGCTCTGTGCTGACAGCTCAGAACCTGGAGCCTGCTTCAGATTCTGTCTCTCTCTCTCTCTCTGACCCTCCCCCATTCATGTTCTGTCTCTCTCTGTCTCAAAAATAAATAAACGTTAAAAAAATATATGTATTAGTGCTTCTTTTCTAATTAATGCAAAGCATTTTTATTTTTAATTTGTTGATGATTTAATAATAATTTCAAAAATGCAAGTCTTAATCCTGTCAAATCTTTATCCTCTTCTTCAAATTGTTGAAGTTTGTTTCCTTATAATTTTCATGCAAGGCACAGTTTTAATGAGTTAGTGTTAGTTCACAACTATTTCTCATGTAAGGAAAAAAATAAAAACTTCATTTAATCACCCAAACAGCAATTTTTATAAAAACATAGAAAGAGATGGGGATGGGGCAGAGTGAGAAGGTAAGAGAAACTCTGCATTTATGTGTGGAATATAATAAACCTATGTGATGGAAACTTTATGTGTCAACTCGACCTGGCCACTGGGGTGCCCAAACATGTGAGTAAACACTATTATGAATGTGTGTCTATGAGAGATTTTATGGATGAACTTAACATTTGAATCCATAGACTGAGGAAAGGCTGGCTGTCACCCAATCAATTGAAGACCCAAATGGAACAAAAAGCCTAAGAGGCAGCTCCCCTGATCTGATGGCTTTGAACTTGGATATCTGTCTCTTCTGGTCTTCAGAGTCAGACTGGAACATAGGCTTACCTTGAGTCTTGAACCTGCCAGCTTTGAGATGGTGACTTACACCATGGGCTCTCCTGGTTCTCAGATCTTCAGACTCAGACTGAAACTATATCTCACCTCTCCCAGGTCTCCAACTTGCTGACTGCAGATATTAGGACTTCTCAGTTTCCATATCATTTGGGTCAATTCTAAGATATATAGGATAAGTAGGAACATAGGAAATATAGGTCCTGTCCCTCTGGAGAATCCTCACTAATACAACTTATTTAAATTAATGAAATGTCACTTTACACACACACTTTGATGTGATATGGTAGAAAATATATTTTGCTTTAGTAGTTTTTTTTAAAATGGTCCACCCTAAACACAGCCATAAATGATTTTCATTACATATGATACTAGTGTGAACTGCTATTCAAATATGCTTGGGGGAATTTTAAGAACATGTCTAGGCTTCGTTAACAATGGGTCGACTTTGGGACACCTGGGTGGCTCAGTCGGTTAAGTGTCTGACTCGATTTCGGCTCAGGTCATCAACTCAAAGTTTGTGGGATCGAGCACCATGTCAAGCCCCACACTGAGCCTGGCGTTGGGCTCTGTGCTGAGTGTGGAGCCTGATTAAGGTTCTCTCTCTCCCTCTCTCCCACTCATGTGTGTTCTCTCTCTCTCAAAATAAACTAAAAAAAAAAGAGGAAACATACTTAGATAAAATGTTACAAAAATAAATAATGGGTCAACTTTATTACTTTACCATCCTTCCCATCCTACCTAAAACTCCTGTTGAGAAAATGCTGCAGACAAATTTTGTTCACAGTATGAATTACTCCGCAACACTTAAAATATAAGAAATGTCCACATCATAGTCAACATCTGTTTTTTTCTGAGTTGGGTGTGGAGAAACGGGAACCCTCTTGCACTGTTGGTGGGAATGCAAACTATTGCACCCACTCTGGAAAACAGTGTAGAAGTTCCTCAAAAAAATTAAAAATAGAATTACCCTACAACCTAGCAATAGCACTGCAAGCAATTTATCCAAAGGATAGGGGAGTGCTGATTCACAGGTGCGCATGTATCTCAATTTTTATAGCAGCACTACCTAGTCAAATTATGTTTTCGCGTGTCTGTTAGCCATTTTTGGATGTCTTCCTTGGGAAGTGTCTATTCATGTCCTCTGTTCATTTCTTTACTAGATTATCTGTTTTTTGGGTGTTGAGTTTTGTAAGTTCTTTATAGACTTTGGATAGTAACCCTTTATCAGATATGTCATTTGCAAATATCTTCTCCCATCCTGTTGGTTGCCTTTTAGTTTTATTTATTGTTTCTTTTGCTGTGCAGACACTTTTTATCTTGATGAGGTCCCAATAGTTCATTTGTTGCTTTTATTTCCCTTGCCTTAGGAAATGTGTCAAGTAAGAAGTTGCTGCAGCCAAGGTCAAAGAAGTTGTTGCCTATTTTCTCTTATAGGATTTTGACGGTTTCCTGTCTCACATTTATATCTTTCATCCATTTTGAATTTGTTTTGTGTATGGTGTGAGAAAGGTGTCCAGTTTCATTATTCTGCATGTTGCTGTCCATTTCCCCAAGCACCATTTGCAAAAGAGACTGTGTTTTTTTCCATTGGATACTCTTTCCTGCTTTGTCAAAGATCTGTGGTCCAATTCTGGTTCTCTATTCTATTCTAACACTTGTCACCAGGGAAATACAAAATCAAACCTACACTGAGATATCACTTCACCGGTCAGAGTGACTGAAATGAACAACTCGGGGAACAACAAACGTTGGTGAGGATGTGGAGAAAGGGGGACCCTCTTGCATTGTTGGTGTGAATGCAAACTGGTGCATCCGCTCTGGAAAACAGTGTGGAGGTTCCTCAAAAATTTAAAAATAGAATTACCCTGTGACCCAGGAACAACACTAGTAGGAATTTATTCAAAGGATACACGAGTGCTAATTCACAGGGGCACATAAACCCCTATGTTCATAACAGCGCTATCAACAATAGCCAAATTATGAAAAGCCCAAATGTCCATCAACTGATTAACAGATACAGAAGATGAGGTGTGTACACACACACACACACACACACACACACACACACTGGAATACTACTTGGCAATGAAAAAGAAGGAAACGACATTTGACCATTTGCAACAATGTGGATGGAACTGGAGGGTATTATGCTAAGTGAAATAAGGTAGTCAGAAAAAGACAGATATCACATGTTTTCACTCATATGGGGGAATTTGAGAAACTTAACAGAAGACCATAGGAGAAGGAAAGGAAAAATAAGTTACAGAGAGGGAGACAAACCATAAGAGACTCTTAAATACAGAGAACAAACAGAAGGTTGATGGCGCTGGGGAGTTAGGGGGCAGGGGGCAGGGAAAATAGGAGATGGGCATTGATGAGGGCACCGGTTGGAATGAGCACTGGGTGTTGTATGTAAGTGATAAATCATAGGAATCCACTCCCGAAGCCAAGACTACATTGTATACACTGTATGTTAGCTAATATGACAATAAACTATTTAAAAAAAAAAAAGAAATTCATTTTCATAACTAGTAAGTGAAATTTGGCAAAGAAGAAAGACAAGAGACAAGACTAAAGGGAATAATCTCTTTTTGTCTTGTTTTGTTGTTTTTTGTTTTTCCACTCAGCATCCCTTCCCTTATTAAAATGAGAGAGACAACTTAAGGAAAAAAAATATATATATAAGAAGTGTCATAGTCTATGTTTTCCAAATCAAAACAAATCTGTCCCTAGGATTCTAAAACTCACTATGACAAGAAAATAGTCTAATAGTAGTTATTTCTTTTGGATTCTTCACTTTGGTTTGTGACATATAGGGGTATAGCAATTCTGTATACTTAGGAAAGAAATTTTTTTTTTATTTTTTTTTATTTTTTTTTTTTTAAATTTTTTTTTTTAACGTTTTTT